>NC_136136.1:6525658-6543158 GCF_965212315.1 Lampetra planeri
GCGCGCGTTTAAACGACACACGTGCGCTAACAACCGCGCTAACGCGCGCGCTTAAACTACAAGCCTGCACACGTGCGCTAACAACCGCGCTAACGCGCGCGCTTAAACTACAAGCCTGCACACGTGCGCTAACGACGATGTGTGCGCGCGCGCTTAAACTACAAGCCTGCACACGTGCGCTAACGAAGATGTGTGCGCGCGCGCGCTTAAACTACAAGCCTGCACACGTGCGCTAACGACGGTGTGTGCGCGCGCTTAAACTACAAGCCTGCACACGTGCGCTAACGAAGATGTGTGCGCGCGCGCGCTTAAACTACAAGCCTGCACACGTGCGCTAACGACGATGTGTGCGCGCGCGCGCTTAAACTATGCACACGTGCGCTAACGAAGATGTGCGCGCGCGCGCTTAAACTACAAGCCTGCACACGTGCGCTAATGACGATGTGTGCGCGCGCGCGCTTAAACTACAAGCCTGCACACGTGCGCTAACGACGATGTGTGCGCGCGCGCGCTTAAACTACAAGCCTGCACACGTGCGCTAACGAAGATGTGCGCGGCGCGCGCTTAAACTACAAGCCTGCACACGTGCGCTAATGACGATGTGTGCGCGCGCGCGCTTAAACTACAAGCCTGCACACGTGCGCTAACGAAGATGTGTGCGCGCGCGCGCTTAAACTACAAGCCGGCACACGTGCGCTAACGACGATGTGTGCGCGCGCGCGCTTAAACTACAAGCCTGCACGCGTGCGCTAACGACGACGCACGTGCCCTTGTTGCGTGCGCGCTGACATGTGTTGTGTTGCAATGCGGAATAAAGTGTTGCTCCCAAAAGATAACCTCTTGCGACTCTGTTGGACTCACCACCACATTCAATGTCATCATCATCCAAAAGTGGATTGAGAATGGTCCGTACACACGCGGTGATTACCTGCGACGGGTGCTTGGCGCCCTCTGTTGGTCACATGCAGGAACACGACATCTGCTTTCACGTCGTTTATTACATCAGACGATCTAAACGCATGTTTCACATCACCAGGCCGATGCGACCATTTCCTTCCGCAATGGACGTGAATGGACATGAGCCACAGTATTGCGATTGTGGCCATGCGACCCCAGACTATGGACGATCAAGTATACCCAGTGTGGTCTGTACTCCCTCGACGTAGGAGGAATAGCAAAATAATCCGAACACTTCACTCCTGATGCCATCTCGAGCCTGCCAGACATCGACATTGGCTTGTCGTTCACCAACATATCTCTGCCGCCCACTCGGAGAGAATAGACTCTCTTGTAATTCCCCCATGGGCATTGATAATGCGCTTGTTTGGCCAGGAAAGCATCACTGAGCTCTCCTCCAGCCGAGTGGCATCATAATAGTGTGGTGGTCATGTTGACACACACGGGCGCCAGAACCAGGGTGCTTACCTGGTACGGGGTGGTTGTGTACTCCTGCCGGGACCCGCGGGGGGGAGGGGGCTGTGGGCAGTGTCTACGATCCCACAGAGCCCCGCCCCTCGGTAGGAAACGGTATAGAAAGCGGGTTCTTGAGAGCGCTGGGCAGTTCGCCTCAAGCCGAAGCCGCCTGAAGAAAATTAACCCGTAAAAACAAAGTTTTTCACTATAAATCTTTTATATGCGTGGCATCGGTTTTATTTTATTATTCATTTCTGTTTTTCTTGAGTAAGAGTTTAATTTTTATCACATTGGTATTTTAAATTAAATATGAAAAAAATGTTTTCCTAAAAAGTGGATAATTTTGGGGAAAAAATTTCACGAAAATAATTGTCACGCACAACGAGTCTGTGTGCAAAATGTCAGCTCGATTGGATCACGGGAAATGGGTTAAAAAACGACCGAAAGATTTGCACGGTCGTAAGCAAGCAAGTGAAGTTAATATAAAGGATTTAATAAAAAAAGACCCTGGACCCCAAGCCACCGACGGCCTTTTAAGGGCCGGGGCTCAGTGCGGTGCCAGTGGTCGGAGGTTAGGACCCTGCAGTTCCCTCGGCCTGATGTCCTTCTGAGGGCCAGGTCCGGACGGGCCAGTGGTCAGGGACCCACCGGGCCAGTGGTGGGTCAGCTTCCCCTAGGTCTAGCCAGCCCGAGGGCTGGAGAAGTCAGAGTGACTAGGTACGATAGCCCGGAGGCTTTAACCTCCCCAGGTTGTGGGTGACAGGGGCCACTACCCCTTTGTGTTAGGGATTGAGTGCATCTTGTTATATTATAAATAAACTGTGTTGCCTCTACGACAACTCCGTCTCCATACAAGAACATTACAATAGCATTGCAGTGGTGCACGTTTACCTATTCCGTTCAAAGTGTGCCGAGGTGAGACGTTATATAAACAGGCTCTATAAACAACAAAGTGCGCGCGTTGTTACTGACATGGGGGACTTTATTCCTGAGTTACAGAAGCAGTAAAATGACGACCGATCGTGACACAAACACCAACACAGACACGCGCACACAGGGCGTACATTATTCCCAAGGTAGTAATTCTACTGTGCTATGAGTGGCTCCGACATTGCACGGACGTATGTGTGTACGTATGTTGAACTTATTTCGCACCGTACGTAGCCAACCCTGCAAATCGGATGTGCAAGAGTGAAGCGCCGCATTGAGAAGTCGAATAGTTTGCTATTTATAAAATTGTTTTTTTACAAAAACTATCATGTTAACTATTATTTCGCGTCCACAGCCGAAGGGGAAAGTGGTCAAGTAATGCTTTTTTTTAGAACTTCATTACATATTCTTGGTTCTTTCGGTAAAGTCACGTAGAATGGAAATAATAAAATAATACAAATAAAACATAATAAACCATTTTATAATATTATGTTTTATTTATTTTATGTTTTCCCTTCCATGTGACTTTACCGAAAAAAAACAAGAATATGAATCCCTGCAGTCACGAAAGCTTTAAATCGAAACTTCATTACAAATATGAAGTTGCTCTTGGGAATTTTGTTTAAAAAAAAAAACTAAAACCTGTTAAGCCACATGTAATACAAACTATAGTTACTTACTTATTTAATAACCATCCTTGCCAGTGCCATGGTTCACAAACGTAGCACCCTCGACGAAAAAATGTGGAACAAAAACTAAAAAGTGCGCCAGGAAGGCTTTGAGAGACCGCGCCGTTGGAGTGAGACGCAACAACGGGGGGGGGGGGAGTGGAGAGGGGACTTCCCCGAGACGGACAAAAATAAAGCGCACGGCTCAAGATGAGCAAGCAGGGAGAGCGAACCAGCACTGGGGGCAGGAAGGGGGGAGGGTGAGTGGGGGGAGGAGGAGGGGGAGGAGGAATGACCGGGCCAAGCTACCGATGACGAGAGGGGTGAGAGGGAGAAGAGAGAACGCGGGTGCAGTAGGGCGCTTCACGGGGGAGAAGCGTCTATTTTCACGGGGGGTGGTGGCGGGGAGAGGGGATTGGTTCAGAGCGGGGGGGGGAGCAGTTTCAGTTCAGTTTCATTCATTTGGTAGAGCCCTTTTTATTTTATTTGTATTAATTTTAAATTTTACCTACGTGACTTTACCGAAAAAACCTAAGAATATGGTATAGCCCTGTGAAGCCATTCGGCTCTTGAATCGGGTGCAACCGCAACAAACAAAAAACATGAACAAGAAAACATCTTAAAGTGACTATGTGAGCGAGGGCACACTGAAGTCACGTGATTTACTAAAGGCTTGAGCTGGTTTAGATGGAAGAGAACATAGACAGGTTAATGGCATCGTTCACACTGAAGGGTAAGTTTGGCTTGGGCAGGACGCGTCACGGCTAGAAGGCGTTGATGGTCGTTATATGTCTGAAAGTTCAGAGAAAAATGTATTGTCCACTACCGATTATCATTCATCGTCCAGCAGTGGTCAGCCCACTGGTGGTGCAGTCAACAAACGCCACGCCCGACCGCCATTGTCTCCCCAGCGCTGATGTTTGCACACAAATCCAGATACAGTATCCACTTCGGGCTGAGTCGACCTTGGGGGTTGGACCCACTACGTGTTCTGATATCCCTCGCCACTGATGTTTGCCGTGGCCAGGAATAGAACTGAGGTTTGCCGGATTCGTTGCGTAGTGAGTGAATCACTGCTGCCCATATTTATATGTACAAAAAAAGGCAAATGTCCCCCGTGTAGCCGACTCAGACTTTTGGGACAAGTGCTACTGGCGAGTGCATCTGAAGTCCAGGGGTTGTGGAGGCGCGGGAGGGGGACGTGGGATTTAAAAGCACCTCGTACCGGTCGACGTCTCCCCAGTATCGATGTTTACACACCGTATTAGTACCGTATACTATATACACATTGACACAATGTACGACTATTTAATTATATATAAAACATTTGTAACGAACCTGGGAATGACGGCAAGCCAGGGCATGACATGAAAGTTACATTCAGTTCCTAATCCACAGGACCCATCACGAGGGAAGTGCCTGCAGCATCAACACACCGATACATCCACCCCGCTGCTACGAATGACATTTATCAATAATAATGATAAACAATAATTTACTTATTCATCCAGGAAAGCCACACCGAGTCCAAGGACTCATTTTCTGGAGGGTCCTGCCTGCAATGGGTTTTTTTTTTTTAAGATGATTTCAGCCAATTATTGGTGGGTGCCTATACAAGTGGGAGGACACCAGAGCATCCGGGGAAAACCCTATGTCTTGCGCGACGGGAAGCAACACGCAATCCCCGTACAGATGGAAACAGATGGCGATTAATCCACTTGCTGGACCGCCTTTCTCCTGGCGAGCCACGGTATGGCACCTCCCCCTCGACGCCCACGGGAAAGGAGTTTCACACCATCTGCGCGTGATCCACCAACTCTCGCTGCTACCTACACAGTGCTGGATGGTCTTACAGGCTACCGTCACGTTCTCTGGATTATAAGACGCTCTGGAAAGGTGAGACCCCCCCCCCTCAATGCTCAATCGAGCAAGACACATCACTCAGCTGAGGGCATGTTTTCTGGACGAGGGGATGGATGGTTTGTGGAATCTCAAGTAATTTTTTTTTTAGCTCCCAGGTCGCACTCTCAGCTGTCCACGAAAAGCAAATGCGTCCGTGCAGGCCTATTGCCTGCGGCTAGGAGTGCAGGATAACAACACACGGCGAAATAATACGGTGCTCTCAACAACAACAACAACAACAAAAACACAGCAATGTAAATCCGCTAACAGTCTAATGCTGATCGGATTGAATGAAATGTTTCGGGACGGTGCATACAACATTCAAATACGGGTGTTGACGGGTGTCACGTAAACAACGCCGTTACGGCACGGCGGGGGGTGGGGGGGGAGGGAGAAATCGCCTCGAGGCTCATGGAGTCGACGAGCCCAGACCACCAAATTTCACTTGTCGGTGCCGTCCAAGGTGGCACAACTACAGCGGTTCAAACGTCTCTGGCGTGGCCACTCACGGCGACTTGTGCGATGAACGCTTGCGATGAGCGGTGCCATCGAACACCTCACTCGCTTTGGCCGTGTGAGTAAATGGGTACCACCTGAAGGTGTTGCCCACTTGAAGTGGTTACCAGTGACTGCTCTGGCCAGTGGACTAAGTCCTGTGCTCGTCATGGCTCAAGGTCTCGAGCGCGGAGTGCGTGGCGGTGTTTTGAAGCGACGAGAGGTGGGGAGTCGGCGGCATGGGATGGAGGGGACTTGAGTCGTGGTTCTGCCCTTGGTCAGAGAACGAGTTTAGAGTCGCTCCAGAGGATTTGACCCCCCGTGTGGTTGCACAAGACAAAGAACCCCCCCTCCCCCCTCGTATAACCTCGGCAGACTGTTGGGGCAAGTGGCTTTTAGCGAGCAATTTATGAGACCAGAACGGCACACGAGGGGGTGGGTGGCCAGCACCACGCCCGGTCGCCTTTGTCTCCCTGGTAGCCATGTTTACACACCGTTCCAGGTACAAATCTGAGGCTGAGTCGACCTAGGGGGGGTCCAGAATCAGTTCAGGTAATCGTCACTGGTGTTGGCCAAGAGCCAGTAATCGAACTCAGGTTACTGGTTTCGTAGTGTGTGTGGTTGCACACGCACTCGGCAAAGGCGACCAGGTGTGGTGATTGCCACCCACCCCATCGTACGTTGTGTCGGCTTTCATAGGTGCTCACTGACAGTCTGTGAAAGATATACGGGGCGTCTTTGTCTTAGCACACACACACACGCATATACACTGGGTGGATAGAGGGGGAGGGGTTAAGAAACATGATTAAAGATTGAAAAGAATTCCCAGAACTTAGGTACACGCAGTTGCTTAGTTTCAGCCGGAATAGTCTGGAACGCTGTTCCAGGAATGATTTTCGTCACGGGACAAAGTGTTTTATTTTGGTCCTCAGCATGCTGCGGTGGTGTGTAGGCATATATGATGCAACAATAACATTAATATACAAAGGTATGCAATCGTGGTAGTGCCTTACGCCGACAAGCCCTACTCCAAGTTAATCTTAGCAACGTCGCGGGAAAATAACCGTCGAGAAATACATTCATGGGTGCATCTAACAACAACAACAGCAACAACAACAACAAGCAAATAAATTAACCGATGTTTCTGACACCCGAGCCTTCAAACATGAACACCGTCAAGGCTTTACGAGCCGTAGGGAAATTTGAAATCGCCGTTCGGCTGCAGGGGAAAGGCGGCGTTGACCGCTCCGCCGCTGGACGCCGTCGCCGCTGCCGCCACCATCGGCCCCCTGACAGAAAACGTCGTCCCGTGGAGGGCCTGCGCGGCCGCGAAGATGGGGCCGCTCGTCTCCGGCGGGGGTGCGGGGCCCCCCCCCGCGAGCACCACGGTGGAGAGCCCCCCGCCGCCGCCGGTGCCGTGGTAGCACCTCGCCTCGTGCTGGCGGAGGAGCGCGTCGAGGCTGTGCAGCTCCACGCGAAGGCTCTCGATCTCGCGCCGCAGCGCCGCGTTCTCCTGCTCCAGGGTCTCGCTCTCCTGCGGGGAGAGGGGGGGTTTGAAGGGCAACGCTACGAAATTGTCGGCCGTGTAGCCCGCGCGAGGCCGTTGTTGGTTGGGGGCGAGTGTCCTCACGAGGTAACCTCGCCATGGAGCCGGGCAACTTGGCCAAACGGGATGAGCCTTAGTAGTAGGTTTTTACCCTTTAAACTGGTACAAAACTGACACCTTTATACAAGGCATCATGTTTGCAATAACCACAACACAAGCAGTCAGAATGCAAACAAAAAGAAACAACTCTGATAATGGTAGTGATATGCGTTGTACGCCTTTTGGCGTCATCTGGTCCAACACCAATGGAGACTAGGCTCTAAGGAAAGCTGGCTCGGGTGTGGACCAATCAACTTCAAGGACAGTGCATATCATTACCACTATCAGAGTTGTTTCTTTTTGTTTGCATTTTCACTGCTTGTGTTGTGGTTATTGCAAACATGATGCCTTGTATAAAGGTGTCAGTTTTGTACCAGTTTAAAGGGTAAAAACCTACTACTATATTTTGCCACTGGTAAAGGAGGTCTCATAGTGGGATGAGCCTTATCGGAAATCAAATAAATACTCCTTCCTGGTTCTTTCGGCAAAGTCACGTAGAAGGGAGGTAATAAAATAATAAAAATAAAACATAATAACAGGTCTCGTGGCCGAAACGTCGTGAGAATTGTATTATTTTATTATGTTTTATTTTTATTATTGTATCATCTCCCTTCTACGTGACTTTACCGAAAGAACCAAGAAGATAAATCCCTGTAGTCACGAAAGCTTGAAATCGGAATTCAAATAAATACTCGTTGGTTCTATCGGTAAAGTCACGTAGGTAGAAAACAGATCACGACGTTTCGATCGCAACACAAGCGACCGTCATCAGGTGAGACAATCGCAGCAGGGAAACTGCTGAAGCATCTATCATTTGTCTACCCACGTGACTTTACCGAAAGAACCAAAGAGTATGGATTCTTCAAATCAAGATTTAATCAAATAAAGTCAAACCCAAGTAATATATCACGAGTGTGTGTTAAGTCCTCTCGTCGTGGTTTGCGGACACCGACATTGACATTTAGCTCGCGCGCGTGGTCATGCTGCTGTTATCATGCGTAAGATGCATTTGGTATTCGCTCCATTCCCATAGTGTGAGGCCATCATCACCGAGGGAATATCGCCACTGTGTTCCGTAAACATGGTCTCAAAACTCCGCGGGCCAAGCTTATACGTCAACTTACGGCTGAATGTTTCAAACCCAAGTGCACATTAAGCTCCTTCCGTTCCTCTTTTGAAGCCTCACGACTTTATCGCCCATTCCCTTCCTCGCCCCTCCACTCGCCCCTCCACTCCGTCCCGTCCCTTCGCCAAAGCCTTTTAGTGACCACCACCCCCCACACCCCCGCCTACATGAACCACAGGGACTTGTGGTGAGCATGCAAACAAACATGCTCTGATAATTATATATGCAGTCTTTGAACCTGATTGGCCTACACCAGACAGCCTTCTATATGGCCTAGTCCAGGGGTCGGCAACCTACGGCTCCGGAGCCGCATGCGGCTCTTTACGGGCTGCTTCTTGACGATATGTACGTATGTACAGTATGTACTCAGATGCATTGAATTTTGTAGCGAATTGGAAAGAAATGGCTCTTCTTGTTATTTTGGTTGCCGACCCCTGGCCTAGTCGCTCCTTTGTTACACCAGAGAACGTCAAAAGGCGAACAGTACAAAGACGATGCACGTATCAGAGCTTGTATATCTGAGGATGAGCAGCTATATGATGTTCACCACAAGTGCGTGTGGATAATGCGGACTTGAATCCTTTGCAAAGTGTATCTATTTGGCATTTGCAAATATTAACACCTGTTTTATCGCCGGAAAAAGGCATAACCTATTCTTGTTTTTTTATTCTTTGATACTGGCATGAAAGGTCCCATGTTACGATACTATGCCATTGGCTACGAACGGCGCGAAAGAAGTTCAACATACGTAGAGAGATATACAAGTGTAAGGGATGTCAGGGGTTAGGAATGGATAAGGACAGTGGGTTAAGGGGCATGGAGAGGATTCCTGCCAAAAGGAAGGGGGGGGGGAGGTCGGGGGGGCAGGGCAGTGGAGCGGAAACAGTGGAAGAGTTGGTGGAGCAGGCGAGGAGATAGAGGAGGAGGGGGGGGCTGGGGGCATTCTGGCGGGGAACATATTGGGAGAGGGGCCTGTGGGCAAGTGTGGACTGGAGGAAATTAAAGGACCCCCCCCCACCCACCCCACCCCTCCTTCCCAACCTCGTGTCGGCTCTCCTTTACACGAGTCTAAAATAAGATAGGGGCACACATTCAGTCCATCGGTGTGGATACCTGGTGGAGGATATCGGCCCGCTGCGTCTGCTTCTGCCGGCTCTTCTGAGCCGCCACGCGGTTCTTCTCGCGCCGCGTGCCACGGCGGCCCCCAGGGCGAGGCGGGGAGTCCTGGCCGACAGAGCGAGGGAACACCGTCGAGAGAGAATGAGGATCGCAAGTTGAGCACGCAGTTCTAAGTCGGCTTTCGCGATCGGTGTTATTCATAATGAATGGGTTTTTTGGGGGGGCGGGGCGAAGGGAAGCGGGAAGTGGGATTAGTTTGTGTAAATTTCAATGTGTCGTTAATCCACCACCACCACCCGACACAGCCAATTATCAAGATCTGTCACGTCAGCAACACGTGCCGATGAGTTACGACTTGAGCCCCCTGTCTATTGGAGAGTAAACCCACAACATTTACGTTTCGCCGGTGATTACAACAGCTTCATCAGGCGATTTTCCAACATTCTGGCAAATCGACGACCCAGATTCCTGGCCAATTGATGTATCAAAATGTATACTTACAATAGGCGACGTGATGGGCAATGCCCCTTCTTCATAGAACATTACATATCTCTATGCAATGGCTCGATAAGCGTTGACGCTTATGCATTGTTCAATTCAGGCGAATGCACCAGACCAGGTCGCATGCCTTTGATGGTAACAAACTTTCTATTTTGAGTGGCACTCTGTCGCGTAGGCTCGGTTAACAACATTTCAGGCAGTAGCCCGTCTTCATGGCACATTATGCTCGTGCGCACGTTTATATTTTGTCGTGTGCAACAATTGAAGCACGATCACAAAGTTAAGGCAAACAATAAACTCCGCACGGAAGCCATCCGTCAATGATACTTTAGCCTCTACTCTAACGAAAGCGATGCAGGAAACGCGCCGATAAAACACCCTCACGCTTATTCTTTGTGGTTCTTTCGGTAAAGTCACGTATAAAGAAAAAATAATAAATTAAATAATGGCATACGACGTTTCGATTGCAACACAAGCAATCATCATCAGGTATAATGAAATAGCGACATAAAATCTAACCAGAAAAAAATATAGACAGACATATAAGCAGACAGATATCACCAAGATACACAGAGCGGGCAACACAGGTACAGAGAGGGGTGATCGTCTCTGTGGGGTGGCCTTAAATAGACAGAGGGGGGCGGAGGCAGCGAGAGGGAGGGGTTAGAGACAAAATTTACATGTCAATGAGTACAAAAAGAAGTGAGCAGGCTTAGGGAGAGAAACACACTAAAATTAAATAACCTAGCAAAGTATCACCGTGAAATGTGGAGAGAATCTGAGTGTTGGCGAGGTGGTGGAATTGTGATCAAGCACCACGGATCTCACGTGTAAAACAGCCAGGTAACTGGCTACTTTATTACACGTGTAAAGTAGCCAATTGTGATCAAGCACCACGGATCTCCCGTGTAAAACAGCAGGGTAACTGGCGACTTTATGACACGTGTAAAGTAGCCAATTGTGATCAAGCACCACGGATCTCCCGTGTAAAACAGCAGGGTAACTGGCGACTTTATGACACGTGTAAAGTAGCCAGTTGTGATCAAGCACGATGGATCTCCCGTGTAAAACAGCCAGGTAACTGGCGACTTTATGACACGTGTAAAGTAGCCAATTGTGATCAAGCACCACGGATCTCCCGTGTAAAACACCTGGGTAACTGGCTACTTTATTCCACGAGAGATCCGGCCCATGGAACCGCGGCGCATGGGACGCGGCGCCGCCAACGGGAGGCGCCAGTCGTCCTCCCTCCTTCTTGAGCTCATTCAGGGCCATGCTGCCCGCACGAGGCTGCTGTGGTGACGTCGCGATAAAAACACACAAAGATTCCCCCGTGTAGCCTTAACAGACTGTAGGGGCAAGTGCTGTTAGCGAGCACCGATGAAGGCCGAACGGTACACGAGGGGGTGGGTGGGCGACACCACGCCCGACCGCCTTTGTCTCCTCGGTGGCGATGTTTGCACATCGCACCAGGTACTCATTTGAGGCTGAGTCGACCTAGGGGAGGCCCAGGACCGGTTCAGAAAATCGTCACTGGTGTTGGCCGCCGGGTTTATAGCGCAGCGCGCTAACCGCTACACTATCGCGATCACGCGCACGCACGCACGCGCGCACACACGCACGTGATCTAGAGATGCAATCCTCCAAGAAAAATCATTGTTGGCATCCCCCCCACCCACGCCCTCTGCCGCCGGGTGGTACCGACAAGGCGTGTTTGCCCTCAACGGCATTGGAGAGACAAAGGCGGCCGTCTCTCTCACCGACCTCACGAAAGTCGTGGTGACATCTCAGTCTTCCGCTGTCTCTTCCCGTTCCTGTGTCTGTCCCTGCGTGTCTGTCTGCGGCTCTGTGCGCGTGAACTGTAACGACCTCCACCCGCGCACCCAAACCGCCCCCCCGCCCCCCTCCCGAAGCCACCGAAACTAAAATCTTGCCACGCGATGCCGACTCTGCTCGTTCTCTGACTTCCCCCACCGAAACCTCGCGTCGTCTGATCGCGCCACGATTTGGTCTTTTTTTGGCGTCGGAGCTCGGCCAATTCCCGGTTCCACGAAGCTTCCGCGTCGCTTTCGGCTCAACGGCTTGAGCGCGGTTGGCTACGTACGGTGCGAAAGAAAGTCCGACGTGCCGAGCGGTGGGCCAGCGCAGAGCAGCTCGGCCATTTTCCACCGCGCGGCCACTCGCTCGCGAGCTTGCTCGACCTTCACGGCACACTGCCCAACTGCGCAACCGCGACCCGCGTTTTGTTGAGAGGGTCGGGGCTGGAGGGGGGGGGAGGCATCGGCGACCAATGGAGAGGGGGGCGGGAGGTGATGGGGGAGGGAGGCTGGATCGGCGAGGTTGTTTCCTGCGATTTGGAAAACACCGCTGCGCACCTGGGGCCCGGCACCGCACCGGTTGCTGGCTAAGCGCACTGCGATGTAACCCACGCGGCAGCCTGAGTTCGATTCCCGGCCAAGGGGCCAACATCTGCGGCGAATACCTCGAACCGGCTGTGATGCCTTCAGCAGCCCCGCACTGACCAGCGCCACGTCGCAGTGCATTGGTAGGATGATCCCTACGCTTGACGCAGGCCTGGGGAAGAGGGCTTATTACTGGTAGGAACCTCCTGGTTACACCAGCCCACAGGGGATTATTGTGTCCGTCCGTCGTGCAGGGAGGGGCTAGGTGTGGAGGGGCTGGGTGGGCTGGGTGGGGAGGGACTGGGTGGGGAGGGGCTGGGTGGGAAGGGTGGGGCTGGGTGGAGGGTGGGAGGGGTGGGGCTGGGTGGGGAGGGGCTGGTCACCCCGTGGTGCCCTTATAAAACTCAACGTTTAACCTACTCACGCCGGCATGTGCCTGCCCTTACAGTCGGCCATATTTGCAGAATACACCACGCCGCCGTTGACCCTGGCCATTGACCGAGCAACCCAACGTTCCTACCAGCTCCCTCCGCAGGAATGTGTTCAGTTCAACCAGCTGCCGGCTGGCTAACGGCCTGTCGGGCGGTGGTGACTCGGCACGTGTCTGGCTGCCTGTCATCCAGCACTGTGGAGGCAGTGGGGAGGGTTGGTGGATCACCGCACAGAAAAGTTGTGAGACGCCCTTCCCGTGGGCGCCCATACCCTGGCAGCAAAATGTGGACTCCCACCTGTTCCCTCTGTATGGGATAGAGTGTTTCTCCCTCGCATACGTTGTTGTTCTTTCTCCCGGATGCTCCCGTCACCTCCCACATGTGAACGCTCGTGAAATGGCCGCTAACACAGTCTTCATACGCAGAGGACCGTAGAGCTTGACCAATTGTTGGCAGCGTTGACTCAGACTGTGCGGCGGCAACCTCACAAGGTGACCAGTATTATCATCATCATCATCATCAACTACGTGTTAGTAAGAGCTTTATTATCAGACAGAACCGTCCGGGGAGCGGTGTTCCGGGAATTACTTCGGCATTCCGCATTCAAGTAAATTTAAATTCGTTCTCGTGAATGAAACTCACAACGACTACAACGGTGAATCCACGCGATCTCACGAACGTGAAGATGTTAATGCGGCAAGGGCTACAAACTCTGTTCAAGAGAGACGGGACAGGAGGACACGGCAACGCTTTCAGATGCGTTTCTGCGGCCGTCTGGAACGCTCTTCTTACCGATATTAGGAAGCCACCGGAGCTATGCGCTTTTAAATCATCATCTAGATTGAAAACTCGTTTCTTTTGGAACTGCTTTTTGAGTTTCGTTTGTTTGCCGTTCCGCCGATCCTTAGCACGGTTGGCTACGTACGGTGCGAAAGAAGTTCAACGTACATACATCGGGGTAGATGGGACGAGGATAATGTTGATGATCGATGGTCAACGACAAAAATAATAACAACGGAATGGCAGCGAAGGAATGAAACGCGCCGGAGAGGACGAAATCAATCCGTCCGTGCCGGCGCTGGGGGGATCGCTACGTCGCAGCATCGTGAGAGGTGACGGCGACTTGACGCAGGATGTCATTCCAGCAGTGAATTGACCATGGCCCATGACGATGATGATGATGATCGTGGGACAATACAGTGTATTATTCTGATTCTGAACATAGATTACACTGGTCAACACACTTTTTCTGGCATAAGGTATTCCAATGGTTTTAAGGTAATTTAGGGGTGCTGATTCCAAATCTGGCATCCGTTTTTGTCTATCACATCAGGTTTTTGAGATATCAAATATTGCATTTTCAATAAAAACTGCAGAAGAAAAATATTAAATAAATGTGGATATCTACATAAAATGATATTATAAGCACACTATCCTAAAAATACAGCACCATAATTTAACACTAAAGCAGTCACTGACTCGCAACAACTTGCAATCATAAGTGACAGAGTTAATTTTGGGTAAAATCAATGAAAATGGGGTATGCCGATAGCATAAAAATGAGATGTGATAGAGCAAATCTGAGATCAGATTTGGAATCAGCACCCTGAAATTAGTCTAAAACCGCTGCAAAAGTCCAGGCCAGAATTTGTTTTTGTTGACCAGTGTTATTATTCTCTTTGGTTCTTTCGGTAAAGTCACGTAGGTGAAAATAGAAAAATAAAAAAAGAAGAACATTTTATTTTTTATTTTACTTTTTTTTCACCTACGTGACTTTACCGAAAGAACCAAAGAGTATGGATCCTTGTAGTCACGGCAACTTCAAATCCAGAATAGATTATTATATCTTGACTTAAAGCTTTCGTGACTGTAGGAATTCATATTCTGTGGGTGTTTCGTAGATGGGTTCAAAGAACCTATCTCCGTGACTTTACCTAAAGACTCAAAGAATATAGCTTCGTATGCGTATTTATTATTCTGATTCATATCGATAGGCTTACCTTGTAAACTAGCGGTAGTGCCTTACGCCAATAACTCCTACTCCTGCCCACAACCCAGCAGCAGCAGCGTTGCGGCGAAAAAAAAAAGATCGAGTGAAACACGTGTCCGTTTGGATAACAGTTGCATATCCAACTGCAGTCGTGGGGCGAGTGGGTGGGTAGAGCGGTGGGAGATTTACAAAAAAACCCATCTCCTTTCATCCGCACGGATTTAAAAGAGAAGCTTGCAGGGCAATGTCCGCGCGGCGCTGAGAGTCGTGGCGCGCGGCGAGAGACGTCCCTTACCTCGGGGTCGGAGTCGGACTGAGCCCCGCCGCTCCCTGCACGTGCTGGCTCCGAGGCCATGCGAGAGGCACCTCGCTCCGGCTCGTGCAGAGGCCGTCGCTCATCGAACAACGATCCCCGCAAACAGTTGTCAAAGTCCAGCTCGCTGGCGATGTCGCTCGGACACCTTGCCTGCGTGCCTCTCTTCGTGCGTGCGTGTGTGTCTCTGCGTGCGCGTCTCTGTGTGTGTCTCTGCGTGCGCGTCTGTGCGTGTGGAGCGGTGGTGCAGCGGTTAGCGCGCTGCGCTACGAACCTGGCGACCCGGGTTCGATTCCCGCTCACGGCCAACACCCAGTGACGATTATCTGAACCGGTCCTGGGCCTCCCCTAGGTCGACTCAGCCTCAAATGAGTACCTGGTGCGATGTGTAAACATCGCCGCTAGGGAGACAAAGGCGGCCGGGCGTGGTGTTGACCACCCACACCCTCGTGTGCCGTGCCGTCCTTTATAGGTGCTCGCTAACAGCACTTGCCCCTACAGTCTGTTCAGGCTATACGGGGGATCTTTTTTTTTGTGTCTATATGTGCGTGTGTGTATCTACGCGTGTGTTCGCCGGTGTGTGTGTGTCTATTTTGTGCGTGCGTGTCTGTGTCTGTCTCTCTGTTTCTGTCTATCGAGTGTGTGTCTGTCTCTCTGTTTTTGTCTATCGAGTGTGTGTCTGTCTGTCTCTCTGTTTCTGTCTATCTATCGAGTGTGTGTCTGTGTATGGGTGTCTCTGAATGTCCCCGCGTCTCTGTCTCCCAGCGACTGCGCTTCGTGCTACCGATGCCGGCTGTCACTTAAAAGGATGTTCGCCCATTCATTCATTCATTCCTCGTCCGAATGACCGGAAGAGTGAGATAGGCCCTCTCGTGACAATGCACAGCGATGCGGGCGTTCCCACACACACCCACACAGCCCACGACGACACTCCACTCACTCGCTAAGCACCTAACACCACGAGTCTCATTGAATGAGCAAACAGGTGAACAGGCGCGGTCTCTACGGCGGTGATGTAATTACCCGTAAAGTGTCCACTCCAGAGCTCTATCTGTGTGTGTCTGCCTCACTCTCAATCTGTCTCTCTTTGTCACTCTGTGTGTCTCTCTTGTCTCTCTCTCTGCCTCTCTCTCTCTGTGTGTCTCACTCTAAACCTCTCTCTGTCACTCTGTGTGTGTCTCTCTCTGCCTCTCTCTCTGTCTGTCTCACTCTAAATCTCTCTCTGTCACTCTGTGTCTCTCTCTCTGTGTCTGTCTCACTCTGAATCTCTCTCTGTCACTCTGTGTCTGTCTCACTCTGAATCTCTCTCTGTCACTCTGTGTGTCTGTCTCACTCTGAATCTCTCTCTGTCACTCTGTGTCTGTCTCACTCTGAATCTCTCTCTGTCACTCTGTGTGTCTGTCTCACTCTGAATCTCTCTCTGTCACTCTGTGTGTCTGTCTCACTCTGAATCTCTCTCTGTCACTCTGTGTGTGTCTCCCTCTCCGTGTATCTTGCGTCTCGTCCGCTCACCGCTGCCGATTGCGCAATCTCTTCTGGGAAGCGCTCTGCGCGCGGTGCGGTTTCTAGAAGTCACGTGACGCGAGTCGCGTCGCTGTCGAGAAACTGGGGAAAGCCGCGCGCAGCGAAACCTTCTCGGCGTCTGTGCGAGCGTGGAAGAGTAGGCCAAGGCACCGCTGTCAGAGGGGATTTCCGAGAGAGAGCTGCTTTTCGCGTGCGATAGCAGGACTAATTTACACCCTTACCTTTGAGTGGCATAGCGACTCCTTGCCAACGGGACCAAAGACCACAAGTCGAAGCATCATCTATCAGATGGAACGATATGCTTGTATCGATCAAAAGGAAGAGAAATCAAGTCACGAATCGATAATAATCACGGGTTTTTTGTCCCAGTCTCAGCGGCGCTTCCGTGGCTAACAGAACGCATCCTACCGGCCGGGCATTGCAGAGAGATATGCAGTGTTCTACGTTGAAGGGCCATTGCCCGAAACGTCGTTTGTTTTATATTTGTATATAAATAGACGTCTTTTTAAGGCCGCAGTGTTATTGACGAATTTGTTGAGGGTTTTTGTTGTTGTTGTAACATAAGGACATGCCGATAAATCGATTATATTTTATTGCTCACGCTACACCGCGTAATAATCGATGCACACCGACTGCTGAACGAGGGGCAACGCACAACACAAAAGCACTGCGATTAGGCCGACGACAGTCCCGCAGGAAACCCATTGCGAGTAACGGATGTTGAAACAAACACAAATACAAACACACAGAAAACACACAACAAACACACAAAAAACACAGCAAACGCAAACACAAAACAATCACACCACAAACACAAAACAACCACACCACAAACACAAAACAACCACACAGCAAACACGAAACAAACACAAAACAAAGACACAGCAATCACACAACAAACACAAAACAAACACGCAAAACAAACACAAAACAAAAATAACACAAAACCAACACTAAACAAAGACACAGCAAATACAAAACAAATATAAAACAAACACCAACCAAATATAAAAAACACCGACCAAATATAAAACAAACAAA